>NC_056730.1:211768789-211808856 GCF_019279795.1 Protopterus annectens
TATATATACACACATACATATATATATATATATATATATATATATATATATATATATGTATAATATCTGTACCACAAACTGATAGAGTGGGCAATCATGTGTGAGGGGGACAGGGAGAGACAGATACATATACAGAGCTGCCTGCATATACACAGATATTTTCATATATCAGTTCCTCGGGAAAATGAGGCATCAGACATAGGCTCAGGTTAGCTAAGTGTAGGAGCATGCCCAGTTTGACTATCAGTGGTTACAAGGTGACTCTAGACCAGACCTACCTGTACTCCAGTCTGGGATTTTTTGTGCTGCAGCCAGTTGCCTGCTGCATCTGATTCAACAGTCACCTCCTTGATATTTTGTCCAAGGCATTCCCTTGCTGTGTGCTGAACATAATATATGTCTCATACCTATCAAGTGTGACAATTGTAATAAATTGTACGGAGTTCTGCATATGTATGTTACATTGCACTTGTGGATTTCTGGTACATTACTGACATATCATTATAGGTTGACATTAGGACATGCTGACAAACATTTGAGTTACTGACTCCATACACATCAGCAAACCCATGTTAATGCATGGCCTGTTATTCTCTGCACTTTATAAATTTGTCTGGCCAGTAGTTAATTCTTGCCCTTGTATTTGGGCATTTGTCCCACCACTGTTCATGGCTTTGTGAGATTTCCTGCTGTAGGTGGTTGTGGGTATGATGTGACTGGGGTACATGCTGTAACAGCAGACACAGGGTGGCAGTCTACATACCTTTTACTGTACATGTTTCTGTAGAATTTTCAGCATTCTGCTCCATATATCTGCTCTATTCCTCATACAGTTGTGGTTTCTGGATAATATACTAATACATGGAGCCTACAGAAAAGTACTGACACAGTTAAGTGATAGCCTTTACATCCTGCTGCTAATCTGACCTGTTGCAACCTACTGTTATACTAGCCACTTACTAGGTTACTCAGAGCATGTATAATGTCTGTTTGTTTGGCCCTCTGCCTCCCATTGTCTCTGCCTTTGTCCAGCTTTCTGCCATGAACAGATTGAGGCATATTGACAGTCTGTAGGACTCCTACATTATGAGTACCTCACATGCACAAGTTGTAGGTGCAGCCAGCTTCGAACCATCAACACCATTAACTATGCTAATGTACTTAGCCCAGTGAGCCACCAGAAGGTGAGGTTTAATTCCATAAACTATCAGCAGCAGACAAACAGATATACACTGTATGAGCCCTGCTGTGACCCCTGCATTTTGTGTAAAATAGGACACTTGGGCAGGCTCTTTCTGACAGCCCTGGGATTGTGTGGTCTGCTGATATATCCTTGTGAACATACTGTTACCACAGTTATATGAGAACACTGGTGTGCTGGGGGTAGTGGACTCTGATATTGCCAGTGTTGCATCTGTCCTATGACTCTGCTATTTGGCATTTCCCTTCCATACTGCAGTGGGTTTTCCATCCCTGTGACCTAATGCATATTATGGGGCACCCAATATTGGACAGAGTACCTGTTGGCCCAAGTAGCTGTTAGTTATCTGCAAGTAGCCCAGCAGCCCACTCTATTCCCTTACATACATGCATCAGGTCCATACATTTGCTACCATAGTCTAGTAACTCATACATTTGTAGTAAAGGAGAGTGGCTTACTTTGTGTAAGCAGCAGTTGAGAGACCTGTGTATCAGGGCTGACTCTGTCTGATGCACATAGTACACAGCCAGTACATGGTAAGGTAGAAGTTGCGTGGTGTGGCTGGCATCCTTTTTACTCTGTATGCAAGTCAGAGTAAGGTGTCAGTCCCTAGGACCCTAGGTTGTCAGTGCATGTGCTATGTGTTACCTCTTTGCCAAGGCCAGGGCATACTGTGCACACCTACTCCTGCTTACAGGGACAGGGTCAGGGGGTTCCTCCTCTGAGTCCCCCTGTTGCACCTGTGACTGTGGGGACCTAGGTTCTAGTGGGGGCTGTGTTTCCCTTCCCTGTGATGGTCCTTCCGCAGCTGTTTGCACAGGATCATATTGTGTAGCATGGCACATACTGTGAACTACTGTGCACATGTTGCTGGAGAGCACTGCAGGGCACCACCTGATATGTCAAGGCTCTGTGATGTTCCTAGTCTGTGCATTTACTTCATTATGTACTTCTTTGGTAGGTGTGTGTGCATTTCTGATGGGTGTCAGCATCCACGGTTCCAATGCATAGCCAGTATCCCCCAGTAGATGGACATACAGGATGTCCCCCCGGTAAACGTCTGGTACATCTGTGATGCATACCACATATGGGAGCTGTGATAGCTGCCAGTGCTTCCAGCACACACATTCATGATCATATATCCTACTGTTTTGGAAGGTTGTTTGCTAATTTGTATGCCTAGACCTAATCTTTCAATCTGTCATCAAGCAATGAATACATGTGTCCCTTTACATTAGGTGTTCTATCATATTCTTGATTAGCACATACTCCTCTTTATTTAATTTTCTTTATATATAATCTAAATGGGGGGGGCATACAGGTGCTGATTACCTGGAACCAATATATTGATCTTATCACTATATTGCAAAGTCTATCGGCTGATAGAAATGATTTACATGCTTTTTGATGCAATATGGTATTAATATTACAATTTTTGTTTGCACTGTAATTTGTTTATATAATAACTTGGTTATTACCCACCTATCCCACTTACTGCTTAATCTCACATTGTAACCCAAAGCAACCATGTCACTAGGTAATACTGTTTTAATCCTCTCCTGTGCTATTCTAGCCTACATTACATCCTACCAAACAGCTACAGTCATAACCCCAACCATTTCCACTGCACTCTCCCATCAACTCCCCTCAGTCACCCACTACATAATTTCATTACCTCAACCGCAAACTACCTCCTCCCAGTACAACTACTCAATTACCAAACCCCCACCACATTTAAACATAAAATATCCATAAAATACAACACATTTTTTACTGCATATATAAAACATATTCTCAACACTCTCTCTAAACTTGCTGTCAGTGGAAACGTGCACCCCAACCCTGGCCCCACAATCACCATCTCCACAAACCCCCTTCCAACCAACTTCCCCATCACCCAAATCACAAGCAACAAAAACCCAAATGACCTCCTCTCTTAACATCAGAAGCATCTGTAATAAAATCCAAGACTTCCATGCCTACATAAAACTCTACTCCCCTGACATCCTTATCCTAACCAAATTGTGGCTCAAACCTCACATCAAAACTGAGGAAACACTCCCACCTGGATATGACATCCTCCGTAAGGACAGACTATCCAGAAAAGGAGGAGGAGTGGCACTGTTGTACAAACACCACCTCAATATCCAAATTCTCACCAAATCAGCTCCCCAGTTTGAAAAGGGAGAAATATTTTACACCCTCAAATTAAACCCTAAAAAATAAATCAACATTATAGGGTGCTATTTCCCACCAGGCCAAAATATACCTCACCTTGACAACCTACTAGACTGGGCCAATCACTCCCTACCCCAAAAAATATCATTGTTGGGGATTTTAACATCAATTAGCTATCCTGCAACAGCAACCACCCAGCACTCCACCTAAATCTCCATGGTTTCTCTCTACTAATACAACCCCCCACTAGGATCAATAAAAACACCAATAGCCACACCATTCTTGACTGGGTCTTAGTTAACAAAGCCCCTCACACCTACCTAGCAAGCTGTTTACCTGACTCCCTCAGTGACCATTCAACAACCTTCCTACCAAAAAAAATCACATTAGTGATTGAAAACCTATTACCCACAGATTTATTCACAACAAAGCTAATTTTAACCCCGACTCCTTCATCTCCTCCATCCAGAATGTAAATTGGTCACCTCTAAAGTACCTCAACCTAGATGAAGCAGTCCATTTCTTTAGCAGTACCTTCCTCAACATCCTTAACTTCCATGCCCCCTTGAGAAACACCAGAATCAGAACTAAGAGCTCCCCTTGGCTACAAAAAACCACCAGGGGCCTTATGAAAACCAGGGATAAAACATGGGAACGCTGGTGCATAACTAAAAAACCCCTCAGATACGCAACTCTTCCTTGAACTATGTAACAAGGTCAAAAAGCAAGTAAAAGCAGACAAAGGCTTTTTCTATCAGACATCCCTAAACTCCTCCCAAAACAACCCCAAGCAATTCTGGTCTACAGTTAACTCTATAATCTGCCCAGGAAAAGTAAGCACCCCCACCAACCAACCCTCTCTCCACCAATAGCATTGTTGATTCCTTCAATAAACACTTCACAACCCCAAACCACCCCTCCTTACCTTCTTTTTCTCCACAGTACCCACTTCCTACATAAAAGGACTCCTGACAAAACTGAAACCCACAAAACTAGCAGCCGACTACCTGCCCACTGAATACCTAAATATAGCAGCTGATGTCCTAGCTTATCCTATTTCCATATTAATCAACTGCTCCATATCTGAATCCTATGTACCCACACTATGGAAAATATCACACATCATTCCCCTCAACAAAGGTGGCCCCTCCACTGACCTCTCCAACTACTGCCCCATTGCCATCCTCTCCCCCTCTCCAAGATACTTGAAAAATGCATCAACTCACAGGTCTCCAAATTCCTCCTTAACAATAACCTCCTCTCCAATACCCAGCATGATTTCAGACCACACCACAGCATGACAACTGCTCTCCTCTCCTTCACCAACACTATCCTCCATCACAAAAACAATGGCCTGCTCTCCTCTACTGTATTTCTGGATCTATCTAAAGCCTTTGACATTGTGTCACACAATCTTCTACTCTCTGCTCTATCTGACCTCTCTTTCTCCACACCAGCCACAAACTAGTTACACAGCTGTCTACAAGGCTGCCAGCAATCAGTTATCTGGGAAAACAATCTATCCACTCATCTCCCTGTTACTCTTAGGGTTCCCCAAGGCTCCATCCTTGGCCCCTTACGTTTCTCCCTTTTCACCAATAATCTGCACACTGCCACCAAACATGCCTCCCTCATACAGTATGCAGATGATTCTACCCTCATCTGCTCAGCCCCAACTCTAACAGAACTCCAACAGATCACCCAAGAATCTTTCTCTTCAGTTGAAAGCTGGCTATCTAATGCCCAGCTTCTCCTCAATCCAAATAAAACCAAACTCCTCATCTTCCAATCCTCCAAATCTACCCCAACCATCCCACACTTCATTATTCAACCAAAGGATAATACCTCCATTTCACTAACAGTTCACACAAAACTGCTTGGCGTACAGCTTGACAATAATCCCAAATTTGACACCCACATATCACTAACAATAAAAAATATTCACAAAAAACTGGGTGCCTTATATAGAAGCTGCCAATACCTCACCAAACCAGCAAGAATATCTATCGCCAATTCCCAGCTAATATCCACCCTACTCTACGCATCACCCATACTTACAAATCTTAGACAGTCAGACCTACACAAACTCGAAGCCTGCTACAATAAAATTGCAAAATTTGCCACTGGTGCCTCTTACCGCAGCCACCACTGTGTCTCCCTTAGAGACCTTGACTGTCTTGAACTTCCACAACTTCTACACCAAACTCAACTCAACCTCAAAAAGCTTGACTGGCTTGAACTCCAAAATCTTATTCTCCTACATCAATTAGTTATCACCTATAAAATCCTCCACTACCCTTCTAATACACCCATACTAAATAACCTTGTTGTCCCTTACAGGAATCTTACTTCCCTTCATTCAGCCAACAAACTACTAGTTGCCACTCTCAAAACACACAACAAAGCTGGTGACTGCTTGTTTACAAATGCCATTGGCTCATACTGGAATAAACTTCCCACAGAACTGACCTCTCTAAGCTCTTCTCAACTTTTCAAGAAACAACTGAGGAACTATTTTAAGTCTCACTGGCTATGCCCCTGCTCAAACCCTGACTGACCTGACCAACCCTCTTCTCATTTCTCTCCATTTACCTCTATGCTTGTCCCTATCACTAATACTACCCCTCTTCTGCAACTATCTACTATTCACTTGGATACTACTTTACCTCTGCAACCTGTTATCCCCCCCCCCAAAATTTATAGGTTGATCCCAGCTATGCAAATCTGCCTCTTAATCTATTGCCCTGGCACAAAACGATTATAACAATTGTGAATACTGTAAATACCTATAGACTCTTATGTAATTTACTACTTTCTTTCTTTTATGGCTGTACTATTCCTACTACAGCAAAGAATCTGCAAACATAAATCATCTCTCTATGTTATAGCTATAGCTTTGTTAAGTTTGCTAATTATAGTTTCATTTAAGTTTTGCTAATTATAGTTCTTGTCAAATTGCTTTAGTACCATTACTATGCTACACTGGACTAATTTTCTTATCATGCTTATAATTTTGCATCCCATTGTCCTTCTAGTATATAGTGGAGCTTTTCTCCTCAGGCCTCTGCTGAAAATGGACATGTATCCAGCCAGACTAGCCCGCTCAACAAATGTAAAATAAATAAAATAAAATAAAACTCACCTTTGCTCATAAACTAGTAAACCACCCTCTCCGAATCCCATTGCTCCATACAATTCTCCAACCCTACCACTCTTCCAGACCACTATGCTCCTGCAACAAAAATCTCCTCCAGGTCACCAAAGCCAAAAACTCGGCAGGTGAAACACTATTTTTCTATGCTATATCCAGGCTTTGGAACAACCTTCCCACTACCATAACTACCCCTCCTTCCGGCAGTCTTTTCAAGACTGCACTTAAATCTCACCTAAGTTCTCATTGGCTTTGTCCTTGTCCTAAGCCCGTCTAATTAACCCCCCCCCTTCAACCCTTCTCTCCTTTCCCAGATTTAGACAGAGTATCCCCTCTATCACTATAAATCTGAACCGAAGATTACTCGCTGCTTGTTAATCCTTCCAGGATTTAGTTAATCATTTAGTCTATTATTATTGTTATCTAGTTACTGTTTTGAAAATTTGTAGCACTGTGTTTTACTTCTTTTTTCTCAGTGTTTGTAATTTTAGAGCTTACTACTCAATTCTACCTAATTTTTTTCTACAAAATGTAACCTTAACATTTTTATTATACCTGCTTAAATCTTAGTTTTTCTACAAAATGAAAAAAAAAAAAAAAATGCTAAATATTTTTCTTCTTTTTGTCTTGAACCTACACCACAATTACCACAATTGTAAATCTTTTTAATCTTTTTTTGTTTTTGTGTAAAATAGTTTTAAAACATTAACCTAATAATGAAAATGATTCTCTTTGTAATCTTTTTTTTAATTTTTTTTTTGGAGCTTTTCTCCCCAGGACTCCATTGAAAATGGGTTCTTATTGGCCCAATGGACTATCCTGGTAAACCAACTGCAAATAAATAAAATTTGCTCCTGTATTTCTCCATGTCATGATCACCTCTACTGTATTCATACCTTGATTGATATTGTTTACCATCCACCATGTCTTTCTGTGGAGCCTTTCTCCCTGGGCCTCCCTGAAAAAGGACCTGTGTCCAGCCGGAATTTCCTGGTAAATAAATAAATAAATGCCCTGGGCATTGCACACAACCTGGCAGTTGATGGAGTGATACCACTTGCAGTTGAAGATGACTCTACCCTCCTCACAGGGTGGTGCTTTGATGTGTAAATGAGTGCAATCTATGGCACCCAGCACCTCAGGGTAGTGTGCTACAAGGTGGACAAGATACATACTGCTGGCCCTCTCCTCAGGTGTGCAGGGTAAAGAAATGTACTCATTGGCATGTGTTTGCATGGCATCCAGGAACTAATAGAGTACCCTGGATGCAGATGCCAGTGAAACAGCCATTATCTCCCCAGTTGGTCTTTGAAAAGTACCTGTAGCTAATATTCTAAGGGCTACACATACCTTTGTTTCCACAGGAATGGGTTTCCCTCTGCTGGCTCTGCGTTTTAATTGAGAGTGGCAAAGCTCGGTGAGCTCTAGTACTATGACCCTCTCCACACGGTAGTGCTCTACAATCTCCAGCTCATGTACCTCCTGGAAGGTTACCCTGGCCCTGAACAATCTTCTCCTTCTCAGTCTGGGTCTATTGTCAGCATCATCATCAGCACTGCCCTCAGTCTCTAGCACATGCAGATGTAGCAGAACTGCAGCAGCCCCTAGCCGTCTGTCAATTAAAATTCCCAAGTGTGTACTCCAATGGTGCAGTGCATGTGGGAAAAATCAGATTGTAGGGTGTATGCATAATTTTTAGTGGTGTGCTGCAGATACAGCCTCTGTGATTCGTTAACTATGATGCATTCCACCTGCCAAGTATATCACTGAGGGGTTTGAATGGCCCATTGTCTGTGGAACAGGGCCTAACAATAATTTATACATGATTGGCTTATTGGCTTTCCCAAGGTATTGCATTTTTTTTTAAATACCTTCCCTGCTAAGCACTGTAGCATGCCTCGTAAACCTGCACCACTAGTATAAACACTTTTACTAATCTGGACACACCTCTTTGAGCAGGGATGCTCAGCTCAGTGACACGCCATGCAAACACACTCAAACCAGCTAAAATACATGCCCTGCAGCTAAACAAAGCTTAGCAGCAGTGACCACACACCCCCTGCTTAGCTGAGTGGTGCGTCACGCAAATGGGCACCACTGAGCTCCAATCAGCTTTAACATATTGTGACACACCCACTTTTGATATCAGCTACCTCTTCTGTGGACACTGGCACAACTGAGGGGCTAGACAACTTTTATCTGTGGAGACAGTAGCACATTTTTGCCATTCAGTAACCCCACCTCATTTGCATAGTGATCCATGCAGGCAACCTGGATACTTCAGTATTCCAGGACCTGCCTCCTTAGCAACCACTGAAACCTATCATTGTGCATACTGCTTGCAGGAACCTATAATGCATCATTCTCACATATGTGTTGTTTTTGGATTTTACAGGGTTTAATATATATTTTTTTCAACAAGTGATCTGTTTCATATGACTTTCTTTTATTGCCTTTTTGTTTTATTGCCATAACTGAGTTTTCTTCTAAATGATTATAACTCTGTCAGCATCCATTCCGGTGTAAGGTTTATACATCGCCGGAAGGCAAGTTATTGGTCTATAATTTTTAGGGTAGCTTGCAGGTTTACTCTTAAGTAAGAGCATTGTTTTTTCTGTTGTTAGCCAGGTTGGTGTCTGTTCAGAGTGCACATATAAATAGTTTTTACTCATGGCTCTGTTTTCATCGAAAGATGTTAATACTTTTAATGAGAAGATAGGTACTGCATCTGGGCCTGGGGGTTTCCAATTAGAGGCTTTTCTTCACTTTGTTTCTATCTGTCTAGCTGTTACTTCATCCCATTTCATATCCTGTACCTTTAAACTTCTTACTCTTTCTTTTACATCTTCTATCCATTTAACATCTTTGTTATGTTCCACAGGAACTTCATAAATACTTCTCCAAAAGATATCTATTGTTTCTTTTTTGGTGGTCTTTCAATTCCTTTTACCTTGTTTCTCAGTTCTCCATAAAACAGTTTTGAGTCATCAATAAATTGCTTATTTTGTACTTTTCCTTTATATTTATCTATGTATCTTCTAAGGTTTTCTGCCTGTGCTGAGATTTTTTGTTTGTTATTTGCGATAGTGTATGACAGATCCTGATCTGTTCTAATACTGCATATTGCTTTTATCGTGTCTAAGTATTTTGTTGATCTGTTCTCTCTTCTATGCTCTTCTAACAGTGACACTTCTTGTCTTAATTGCTTTATAATTTTCTCTATTTGACACTTGCATGATGGTATTCAATTTCTCCCCTTCCTTTCCCTCACTCAGGTAGACCTTTATCAGTTATTAATATAGCTGCACAGTAATATATTCTGTTTACTTCTCTTCTATCACATGGATCTCTATGCACAGTCCTAATTACTGTGTTCATTTGTTTTATCAAACTTCTGACTTTTGGGGTTTTATCAACCTTCTGCCATCTATTTCTTTCATTGATCTTAATACGTGTGTCTATCTGTATTAAATCAAGTAACTCTTCTTTTAGCTCATTTTCTTCTAAACTGAGGGCACATTTTTTGCTTTCCATTTCCTGTGGGCAGTCCATATAAAGTTCTATAGCATCTTCCTGTGGCACATTTTCTTCAATTTCATCCTGTGCCATTTGTTGCTCTGTCATATGGGAACTTACTGGCTTATGACTCCTCAACATTGACTGCATCAGAGTTTCCACAGTTTTCCTGTTCCTTCCCTTGCTGTTCAGCTTCAAGTGAACGTTTATACTGGTTTCCTGTGGAATCCTGCAAAATATCTTTATATGGAACCTGACCAATTGCTTCTCATTACACTGGATTCCCCTTAATTTGGATGTCCATGACTCTATTCTGTTGTGGTTCTTTCTGGATTAGATTTTCTACACTGAATCCTTCACTTCACAGTTACTTCATAACCGTAGTTTCTATTTCTTTAACTTTTCAATTAATAATCTCTTTTTCTACTTTTCCTCTTTATCTTCTTATTTTTTGTATTGTAAAGTTGTCCATGTCCAGATTCCTTTGCCTGTATTTCTTTTCAAATATCTTAGGTGCTGCTCTTTTTGTATTGATTAGTTTTGCTTTCTCCTTTCCATAGATATTACACCATATTAAATCTCTTTTTCCTTCCCAAGTCCATATTTCTTCTTCAGATGTCTCCTAATCTTCCTTTTTCTCCTTACTTTGGGGACTCATTCCATCATGCTGTGATGTAACCTGTGTTAGACCTTCTATACACTAATCCCTTCACTTTGCAGACACTCCATAACAACTTCAACTTCTATTTTTTAATTTCTACTTTACTAATCTTCTTTTCTACATCCCCTCTTTCTGATATTATTTTTTGCGAAAATTTCCATATATGGATGCCTTTGCCTGTATTTCTCTTCAGATATCTTTGGGGCTGCCTTCTTTATATTAATTAATTTGGCTTTAACCTTTGCATAAATATCGCACCATTTCAAGTTTCTCTTTCTTTCACATGTCCATATTTCTTTTTTATATTTTTCAAAAATGTCTAGGTTTTCTTGTTATATTTTTGCACTTCCTCAGATGCTTGTTTTTCCAAATGATAAAAGTTTCCTGGTCTATATACTGTCTTTCACAAATCTGTTGTATTAATGAACACAAATTTGTATTTGAGGCTTCTGACAGTTTTTCTTGTAGAAGTATTTTGCTTATAGGTTCATAGGTTCATAGGTGTTTACTAGGCTAACAACCTCAATGGTCTTTTTAAGCCTAGCCATGCATCCCAAATCTCTAACAAGTTCTGTTACCCTTGATAAGTGTAAGCATGGGCCTGGGAGATGAGCCATTTACAGGTTACCTGTGTCCATTAAGAGACACAGGTGCCAAACCAAGGATGAATTTCCGGTTTCCTATCCAATTGTCCAAGTTGCACTTGAAATGGGTTGGGAGGAACTCTGCTTCACATGGATGGGGAGCATGTTCCATAGATAGTGTAGTCTCTGGGTTACATACCCATCTCTCTAGTAGGTCCCATTTATATCACAGGCAAGGTTTAAGTCTTTAGAATGGGTAATTCTTCTATTATTCATTTTGTGGATATGCAAGAGGTCCATCAGGATGGGGACTGACAAAGCCTTGTATGCCAGGCACAGATCTCCCCTCAAAAGCCTATAGGAGACAGAATACAGGCATAGGCTTTGAGACGGTCTGCATAGGACATATTACTTATGCCCTGTATTCTTCTAGTGAGGAACCTCTGTGGAAGTTCAAGTTGTTGGATATGCCTGAATAGATGCATACCAAAGGGTGCATTGTACTCAATGATAGGTCTGATAAATGCCGAATACAGTGGAACAATGACTTCCTTGAAATTAGATGCCATACCTTTGTTTGTTTATAAGTTGCACAACATAGAATGATTTTCTCACCAATGTAAACACGTGATGATTAAAGGCTAGATTACTATCTATGTGTGTCCCAAATTCCCTGACTACTGGGTCAGTTCTAAGGGGTATGTTGTCAATATGATAATTACCAGAGATGGATGACTTCCCAAAGGATAATATTATGCATTTCTTGGCATTTAGTTTTAATCCATGGCTCTGACACCAGTTATTTGTCTGTGTCAGCCCCTACAGGAGTACATTTGTGTCAGCATGAGATTCAATGACAGTTCCTAATTTGCAATCATCTGCAAATTTAGTCAGAGACCACTGACAGTGGCCTTGACTTCTGAGAAGTAAATGCCAAAAAGGAACGGTCCAAGGACTGATCCCTGAGAGACTCCACTTGTGACTGGCTTCTTTGTAGAAGTGGACTCCCCAATTCAAACTTCCTGGGTCCTGTCTGTGAGCCAGTTGGCTATCCACTGGGTGACATATGGGTTTATACCTAACCTCCTGAGTTTGTCAACAATGCCTGAGTGGAGTATTGTGTCAAATGCCTTGGCCAGGTCAAGGTAGGCAGTGTGAATGATTTTGCCCTCATCGATTCCTTTGGTGACTTTCACAAAGAAGTCCACCAGGTTGCGTAGGCATGATCTTCCCTTGATGAAACCAAACTGGATTGGGTTCAGTGCCTGGAGGTTTACTATATCTCTGTTGGTCATTTCTATGATAATTCTTTCCATGGTTTTACATATAAGACTAGTGAGATTTATGGGTCTGTAGTTTTCAGAGTCTGTAGATGGCGAACCTTTTTACCAAGGGATGACTGTTGCCCTTCTCCATTCATGAAGCACAAAGCCTGTTTGGAGGCTACAGTTAAATAGTAATTCCAGAGGCCTTGATAGGTCATGTTTCATGCTATTTATAAGGCATCCTGGGATATTGTCTGGGCCCATTGATGCAGTGTTCTTGGTCTTAGAGAGAGCATTAAGGACCTGTTCCCTTGTGATAGTAGGGGGAGTTATATTTGATATTTCCTGAGGGAAAGTTGAGGGGGAAAGAGGAGTAAAGTTGGAGCTGAATTTATCAGCCAGGTGGCATGCTATATCCTCTGGCTCAGTATAGGTGGCTCCATTTAGAATGAGCTCTGCACGCAGCTGGGTATTGTCTTTGAGGTTCCAGATATAGCTAAAGAATGCTTTGTGGTTGTCCTTGGCCTGGGAGACCAAACGTACCTCAAATTTGGATTTGGTAGACTTTATTTGTCCTCTGAGTTGTTTGTTAGTTTAATGAGAGTGCTTTTATCCCGCTGGGTACTGCACCTTCTAATTTTTGTCATTATTTTCTTTCTGCTGTTATGCATCCGACTGATTTTGTGATTCAACCAGGGTGGCTTGTTTTTTGAGTTAGTTCTGTACTTCTTCCTGGTGGGTACAACTGCCTCTATGCAGCTATTAACATATTTGTACATGGTTTCTGTAAACAGTTCTGCATAGGCAGAAGTGTTCTCAGGGTTTATAGGGGCTTGAAATTTTGGCAGGTTCTCATTTAACTGTAGGAGGTTAGCCTTAGAATAGTTCCTGAATATTCCTGGTTGAGCTGGGGGTCTGGGTTTCATTTTTACTTCAAAGGAGACCATTTTGTGGTCTGACCTTAGCAGGGAAGGTATTACAGTAGGGAGTGTGCAGCACTCTCCCATATTAGTGAGGACAAGATCCATTATGGTTGTACTCCTGGTTGGTGTATTGACTATCTGGTCTAGGGAGTTTGTGTTTACAAAATCCAGTAATATGTGTGCATGCACATTTGATGTCATATAGGATTCCCAGTTAATAGTGGGGTAATTAAAGTCACCCATAAATATGGTATTGGGTTGGATGGTTATTGTTTCTAATAAGTTTAAATGCATGGTATGGATTTCCTGGGTCATAGAGGGGGACCTATAGCTTGCATTGAAGTGGTATTGGATTTTACCTATGGTGATTTGAACATGAGGCAGCTCAAGTACATTGTCCTGTTTGACCAGCCTTGAAGTGTATTTATTTTTGATGTAAATAGAGACACCTCCACCTTTAGTCCCCACCTGTGAAGTAGCTGGTCTAAATGTGTGGAAGGCATTATAACCTTGCACTGTTGGTGTGCTCTCCATGGCTTTAAACCATGTCTGAGAGACTTCACAGACATCAGCATTCTCTAGTGTAAAGACAGCTTCCAGGAAGTGAGTTTTTCTGTTTAGGCTCCTAGCATTGAGCAGTAATACATTTAGATTTTCTTGGTTTTGATTTGCTATGTCGGAAGTACTTTCAGTTTGGCATTGCCTAAAAAGGCACTATGGGGGAAGACAATGTTTTAGCTAATAGTCAAAAGCCTACAGTGGAGAGGTGCAGACCATCCCTGGCAAAGCAGCATGGTCTGTTGACCATCTCCTTCCATGCTGACAAATATTGCACCCCCTTAGAATGACACCATAAATTAATCCAATTATTAAAGTCCAGTGAGAATTCAATTGTATTGAGTGTTTTAGTAACTAACTCTTGTAGTTTTTTTTATTATAGAAGAGAGAGTTATCTTTTTTTTTTTTTAATGTTTTGCAAACTACATTTTGTATGACAATTTTTTTGTATGTTAATTTTTTTTTTTTTTTTTTTTCTGCTCACTCTGTGATCCTTTCTCTTTTTTTTCTCCCCTCTACTGAAAATGGAATGAATTAAAGTCAATCATATTTTGTTCATATTGTGGCATCATCCTTGGAGAAGGTAAAATGCTGCTCAATGCAAGGCTCATACCAGCCTGAGACACATATTCCAAGAGTTCTATGATGTCTCTCTTCATGTAGTCTAGGGAGGGACATCTCAGGTCATTTACTCCCACATGGACTATGACTGGGTATTATTGGTAATTGGGACCAATGACCTGAGTGCATGTGTAATGTGGTGGACCCTATCCCCTGATAACCAACTGACCATAACATTCTCCTTACTCAGCCTGGTGAGAGGGACATCAGTGTGCCTCATGATGGAGTCTCCAATGTCTAGAATGTTGGCTTGTGTGTTGACTTGCCTTATGAGCTTAGAGGTAGAGGCAACATGAGATGTAGCTCTATGTGTTGATGTGGGTGTTGTATTGAAAGAGTGTGTCTGGGGCTAATGAGGGTATTTCTTATGTGTACTTTGTCTAGGAGGTCTGTGTGGTTTAGGAAGGTTACATGTAAGTACCTCAGTATATGTGGGTCTATATGTCTGTTTTGAATTGTGCGTGATGGGTGCGGCATATGTACTACTGAAAACATTATTGACATTAGGAGTACTTTTATGTGAGAGCTTTGCCTCCAGTGATGTTGAGTAAATACATCTGTCACATACGGTATCAGTTTGTTTGTGAAATAACAGGTTGTCAGTAAACATGAGGCAATTTCTACATTGCCTCAGGATGCCCATATCCAAGCCAGTAACTGAGACAGTAGGAAAGTTCATATCCATGGCAGCAGACCCATTTTTATTGATTGGAGTGAGAATATCAATCACTGTCAGGAGTATCTGGTTTGCAACTATGTGAACAGTGTAGGAACTCTTTCCTCTAATTTCTCTCTTAATCTTTTTGTATATCTTGTGTCAGGAAATTATGGGCTTTTTCCACAATAGTAACAGTACATAATTTCTTTCTTATCTTCAGTAGTCTGCAATATTGACTTTATGGGTATTCTTTAGCCTATCAGTTTTTGTGATTATTGTGGACTGTTACTTCCTTCTACAACAGGGAGGCCATCCTCCACCTGGGCCTGGCCCTGCCTCATTGTAGGAATGTTTCCATAGTTTGAGGATTCTACACTGTCATTTTTTCCAGTCCCAGCACCAGTGCGCCTACCAAGACTATGTACTTTTTTATCCTGGGTCTTGTGCACCCAGCTATCTTTTTTAATTTTTGACCTACTTTTGTCCATGATGTTAGGTATATAAATACAGTCTATATATCAGTGTCAGCTTGATGAGATTTTTGTGAAAAACAGGTTCCACCTCATGTATACACAGTTGCATTAACAATGAGGTCTGCATACAATTGTGTATTGCCTTTCAGGTTCTGGACACAGCTAAAAAATACATTATGGTTGTCCTTGGCATGGGAGGCTAAATGTACATCATATTTGGCTTTGTAGACGTTATTTGTCCTCTGAGTTGTTTGTTTAGTTTGATGAGAGTTCTTTTATACTGCTGAGTGCTACACCTCCTATTTTTGCCATGGTTTTCTTCCTTCTGTTATAATCCAGTTGGTGCTGCAATTTCACCAGGGTGGTTTGTTTTTCAAGTTAGTTCTGTGCCCTGAATTGGATAAAATACTTTGCATGGCTGGCTGTTGATCAGAACAATGTTTTTGCCAGAGGGCAAGTCTCCTGCATGCTCCCACTGGGGTGGGGTTGCATCTCACTGCTAATTATATACTGCAATCTACAGGGAATTTACTCTTTTCCCCACTGTAGTGCAATCTCAGTGTTGGTATATATAATTTGCGGGGGGCATGGGTGTACAGCCCCCACATGGGAGGTGCAGGTAGGTTTGTCCACCTGCAATCATGCAGAGTTTTTTTTCCATTCAAGTTTTCAAAAACTGAAACATATGCCCCTGGATTCTGCAAGCCTTGCATGGCATGCAGGATTAGTGCAGGAGCACTAGTAGGCAATATGTCTGCCGTGCGATCCAGGAATAGCCTGCAGGGGCATGCATGAGAGCTCCTGCACTACTCCTGCACGGACTCAGCTCCTGTATGCAAATTACCCCATTTGCAGGAGAAATCCATGCAAATGAGGTGAATGTCCAATCCAGGAAGCTGGAAACTGGCCATGCAGGACTAGTGTAATCTGCAGAAATGTACTCGGTTAGTAACCAAGTACATTTCTGGAAATTCCAAAACGGAGCCATGACAGCTCCAAATAAAGGGTGCATATCATTCAGGAAGCATGCCAATGGCCAAGTATAAGGCCACTGACATTAAAAACAGCTTAAAAAATAAAAAAATCAACTTTTATTTTTTTTTTAGCCGATCTCAGCTGTTTAAGCGTAGGGCAGCGGTGCACAAATGGAATTGGGGGGAATAAGAAAAGAAACCTAAAATAATCATTCTAACTAAAATCACTATTCTGCCATTACAGTCAAGGGCAGGCAGAAGTCAACATGGCCAGTGAGTAGTGGTTGCTAAGGAGGGAGGCTCAGTGTGAGACATGTAACTATGCATTATCAGGCAATCCTATGCAAATGAAGGGAATGATAGTGAATCCCAGATTTCCCCAGAATGCTAGACAGCTCCCAACAGTGTAAGAGCAGGAATAGCTTGGTGCAAGCCTAGGAGTTCGCTGACATCATAGGGGATGTGTCAGGCATACTGTAAGTGGATTGGAGCCCTGTGGCTCAGGTTTGCTCCTTGCTAAGCACAGCTAGGTAAGGGGGTGTGTCTGAGTCTACCTAGCACTCTTTACAGTGCCTAGGCAGGTGTGCATGCCACGCACCAGGTTTGAAAGAAAAAAAAAAGGTAAACCAGGAAATAGCAGCTCTGTGCATATTTGAGCACTGTGTTTGCATGGTGCGCCCCTGGGCTTAAACAGGAAGGCAATGGGAAGGGAAAACAGTAGTAGGAAGTTAATCAAGGAGAACTAGCATAGCTGGCAGGTGAAATGGATCAAAATCAGTCAATTACACACGCAGCAGACCAGCCCTGCCCAGAACACTACTATAAATTATGCAAACACCTTCCACTCTGGTTTTTGCCATACTCTACACTACTGGTGTATATAAGCGGGGAAGTTTTAACTGACAAAAACAACAAAATGATAGGGGCTGCAATAGCTATCATACAACAACTTGTGGAAGAGGCTGAGGATGGTGAAGATGTGAATGCTGCTGAAAAACCCACAGTGAGGAGACAGAGAAGAGTGTACAGAGCCAGATTAACCTGCCAGGAGCTACATGCGCTGGAGGTAGTGGAGCACTATAGGGTAGACAGGGACCTCCTACAACAAATCATTGAGCTGTGCCGGCCATGCATGACACACAGAACTAACAGAGGGGAACCCATCCCAGTGGATACCAAGGTATGTGTAGGCCTAAGAATACTAGCTACAGGTACCTTCCAAAGGCCAACTGGGGATATGATGGGGATCTCACAGGCATCAGTATCCAGGGTACTCCACCAGTTCCTGGATGTCATGTCAGCACATGCCAGTGAGCACATATATTTCCCCAACACCCATGAGGCATTGGCCAGCAATATGCAACTGTTTCACCAAATAGCAGAATACCCTGAGGTAGTGGGTGCTAATAGACTGCATGCACAAACACATCAAAGCACCACCCGGTGAGTGGGGTAGGGTCTACATCAACCCCAAGGACTTCCCCTCCATCAACTGAAAGGTCATGTGTGATGCCCAGGGCATAATAATGAATCTGTGTGCTGGCTACCCTGCAAGCTATCATGATTCCCACATCTGACAGCTGTACCAGAGATTTACTAATGGGGACATCCCTCATGGTCACCTAGTGGGGGATGCTGGATACGCACTGGAGCTGTGGCTGATGACACCCATCAGAAATACACACACACCCGAACAAGAACTCCATAATGAGGCACACGCACAGACACAAATTATAATACAGTGTGTGTTTCGGATGCTCAAGTCTCGATTCCGGTGCCTAGCCACATCTGGTGGAGCCTTGCAGTACTCACCAGCTACATGTACCCAAATTTTCATCGTATGTGCCATACTACACAATATGATCCTGCAGAAACAGCTGCAGCAGGAACAGCATGGGGAAGGGCCACACAGCCCCCCACCATTGCCAAGGCCTGCACAGGCACAGAATGACTCAGAGGAGGAACAAACTGAGCCTGCCCCAGTAAACAGAAGGAGGCATGCCAAGTATGCCTTGGCCTTGGCAAAGAGGCAATGAATAGCACATACACTGACACAGGAGGGACCCAGGGAATAACACCTCTCTCTGACTCTCACATACAGTAAAAGGGATGCCAAACATGACACTACCTGTGCTCAACCATGTGTAAGGAGTGTACTATGTGCATCTGACATAGGCAGCCCAGCAGCACCACCCTCAATACTGGGACACCCACAAGGTAAGTGACTCACACATGCCAGTCAGAGGGGTTCATATGCCCAACAACAGTCACAGCCAGCAGGACAGGCATAGACAAACACAAAGTCTGTGCTATGGCCTCTGAATGATGCCTATGGGTAACCTCCCACCCCAGGCATGCCCCCACATCCTACATAGAAATGTAATAACAGTCAGGTGTGCCCCCAATTCTGTGTAGAAATGTAGTAACAGTCAGGTGTGCCCCTCCAATCCTGTGTAGAAATGTAGTAACAGTCAGGTGTGCCACCTCAGTCCTGTGTAGAAATGTAGAAACAGCCAGATGTGCCCCCCAATCCTGTGTAGAAATGTAGAAACAATCAGGTGTGCCCCTCAATCCTGTGTAGAAATGTATAAATAGTCAGATGTGCCCCCCACTCCTGTGTAGGAATGTAGAAACAGTCAGGTGTGCATCCCCCCAACCCTACATATGTATGTAGTAATGGTCTGGTGTGCCCCCCAATATGATGTGCACATGCCGCAACAGTCAGATGTGCCCCCCCTCAACCCTATGTATAAATGTAGGAACATGTATGTGCAGGTATAATACCAGTGGAGCACAGATGCACAGAGGTGGCCAAGGTAGCAGGATAGGTTGTAGCATCTGCACAATATGCAGGTACGTGTGTCTTAGGTTGATGTGTGCTTCATATTGTGTGAGGTTGAGGCAAGACCTGGTGGCCATTGTCCACTCACTACCACTAATGACAGGTTCAAGTCTTCACAACTGCCATGCCAAACACTATACCCATCAGTATAACACAAGCTATCAGGAAGCCATTGCAAATGTATTGTGGTAATGTGTCACCATCTGAAAGACTGACATGGCATGGCTGTTGGGCTTGATATACAAGGAGTACACAAGGGAAAGTACTCCAGACATACAGTATATATTGTGTCACTGTGAAATGGACACACTCTTGGAATAGTACAAACAGGTATGCACCACATTATCTGGTCCTATAGTAGGGGATACTGGTGTTGTCTGCCCAAACGCTAGCAGATCACAAAGGAGGTAGGACTGATGTATTGGGAAACAGCTGATGTATCTGCACATGCAAGCATAACTGGAATGCCCAATGCATATCTGTGTGCCAGATGTAAATAGTGTCCATAGCACACATGCACCCAGCTCACGCAAACACCACCCACAGGTACCTCTCTGGTTGTATCCCTACTGTGGGGAATGGGTACAATATGACCCCAGCTGTATATGGCAATAGCGAGAGAATGCAGCATGCAGTGCAGGTGTCCCATGCAGGTGTGTCACCAGCTGTAGGTAGCACCCTGCCAGCATCCACATCTCCGATCAAGGCTGATAGAAGGTAGTGGCATGAACACCTAGCACAACTACCCTGTCACCCCAGGGGAATATACTGTATGGTGGTCTGAGACTGTAGAACAGACAGAATGCAATGGCCTGCCACATCTGGCCCACATCAACAGCTAGTGGCCCACAGTCCTCTGCCAAGGGCCTGTGTCTCACACATACTGCCAATGCATGTTATGTCATGGACAACCAATTAACAACATAACACACTCCACATAAACCATATGCAAGGTGATGTGGATAAACCACAGTAACATGTCCACCATGTCCCACTGCATGAACTGTCGACCAACACCGACACACAGCCATGATGGAGTGATAACCATAGGGAAAGTATCAGAGATTGTATGCATAATGTAAGGAAGAGGAGAAAATAACTTGGGGGGTGGGAGTATGGGCAGCATGGAATGTTCAAGGTCCAACACAAAGCTATGTGCACACACTATCCCTGGCAATAAACACATAAGTGGGTGCCTACATACCTGCCCATATACCACAATAGGGGTAATGTCCTGACTCATGGCCCCTGCCTCTGGGTAACCTGTGCAAATCTGTACAGCTGTGAGGTATTGCCATAGCAATATAAGGCTATACTGTCATGTTGATGGATGTACATGTATGGGATCCCCTGCCAGCACTGTACCAAGGTGCTGAACACAGACCCAGCAGCAAGTGTCTGCAGCACCCCCTCCAGGATGGCATAGCCTACCATGAATATGAAGGCATCTGCCCACAATACTGTACACAGCTGCAGTCACCCGTGTCCCCCAAGACATCACTGTGAGCAGGAATGTCTACCTGACAGTACATGAGGACAGAAAACATCACAGTGTATAACAGTACACATGTCTGAATATCTCTGCTAACAGAAGTATCATGTAGCTGAAGCAGCACAGACACAATCACCTATAGTACACACTATCCCCTGCACACTTTGTCCCCATATTGCCAAATGATCAACGGATACCCTGCAGAAACAGTTTGCTACCTGTAGGTGTACAACACAAAGGTCTGCACTGGAGTACAAACTACCTAGAATCGATCCACATGTGCAATACAGAAGGTCATACTGGGCATGCTCACTCACTTACACACATGAAGCCCATGTCTGCAAACAACAGTGGACCAGACATATCTGGCAGTTGCAGATGATAGTGCAGACAGTCCTCAGTATGCACCACTCATGCTTTGCACACACAGTGGATACGAATACAGACATATATCCAAGGACAACACACTCTAATAAGCCAAAAGTAGACGTACATAGATGTGTGGAAGAGAGTGACTGTGACAAGGAGCCATCCAGGCCTGTCCCACCCAGCACACAGCCAAATGGCTACAACCACATGAGGTTCAGATGTCACTCATGCTAGATACTAGCCAACGGTATCTGTCAGCAGTATCGACTATGTGGTGCAAGTGCTAGCTGTGTAACAAGACTGTACAAGGAAGTAGTCATCTAGCAGTTGTATGCACATACTTGTGGACGATGGCCCTTCGTGTGCCCGCATGTAATGTGTCAACCCCTAGATGAATGGGTTATGGCCCATGCACACACACTGGCCTCCCCATAGCCCTACTATGACAAGCCTGCTGAGGTCATCCACTGTGAAATACAGCTTTGGGAAGAATGTAGCCCAGCAATCTCTGTGGCATACCCTATAACTGTGTACTGCTGTAGTGTGATAAAATAGTTTGGTATGAGTTCTAATCTCAGACTTAGCAACTGTGTGTGTGTGTGTGTCTGTCTGTATAGAGAGCAATTATTTTTAGGCTAGTCACACTCCCTACAATTCAAATCCCCTACTTAGGCAAGGCTCCTGATGTCATCCACCTTGAAATACACCTTTGGGAAGGTTGTAGTCCAATAATCTCCAAGGTGTGTCCTATAACTGCGTACTGTTGTTGTGTGATAAAATACTTAGGTAGAAGTTCTAATCCCAGACTTGGCAACTGTGTGTGTCTGTCTCTGTCTGTGTAGAGAGCAATGCTTTTTAGGCTAGTCACACTCCCTACAATTCAAATCTCCTACTTTGGCAAAGCTACTGATGTTATCCACCTTGAAGTGCACCTTTGGGAAGATTGTAGCCCAGGAATCTCAGTGGCATGTCCTATAACTGCGAATTGCTGTAGTGTGATAAAATAGTTAGGTAGGGGTTCTAATCCCAGACTTGGCAACTGTGTGTGTCTGTGTAGAGAGCAATGCTTTTTAGGCTAGTCACACTCACTACACTTCAAATGTCCTACTTTGGCAATCCTGCTGATGTCATTCACTGTGAAATATACATTTGGGGAAGGAATACTCCAATTATCCCCGTGGTGTGTCTTATAACTGCTTCATGCTGTAGTGTGATAAAGAGATCTGATAGGGCTTCTATCCCCACACACATGGCGGTTGTGTTCTCTATGTGTGTGGGAGCAAGAATTTTAGGCTTGGATTACCTCACACTACATTACATTCCATAAATTGGCAATCCTGCTGATGAAATTCATGAAAAAATACATTTTGGGAAAAGGGACTTTCCAGTTATCCCACTGTGTGTCCCTGTACTGCTTTGCTGTAGTGTGATGTAGACCTCTGGTAGGTGTTCTATTCCCACTCATGGCAGTTGTGGATGTTATTTGCGTGTTTCTTTGTCTGTGAAGGAAACATTGCATTTTAGGCTAGTCACACTCACTACACTTCAAATGTCCTACTTTGGCAATCCTGCTGATGTCATTCACTGTGAAGTACATCTTTGTGGATGGTGTACTCCAGTTATCCCTGTGGTGTGTCCTATAACTGCTTTATGCTGTAGTGTGATATAGAACTATGGTAGGGGTTCTATTCACAAACATGGCAGTTGTGGATGCTATGGGTGTGTTTCTATGTCTGTGTAGGGAGCACTGTATTTTAGGCTAGTTACACTCCCTACAATTCAAATGCCCTACTTTGACAAGGCTTCTGATGTCATGCACCTTGAAATGCACCTTTGGGAAGGCTGTAGCCCAGTAATCTCTGTGGCACGTCCTATAACTGTGTACTGCTATAGTGCAGTAAAATAGTTAGGTAGGAGTTCAAATCCCAGACTTGGAAACTGTGTGTGTAGAGAGTAATGCTTTTTAGGCTAGTCACACTCATGACACTTCAAATGCCCTACTTTGGCAATCCTGCTGATGACATTCACTGTTAAATATACATTTGGGGAAGCAATACTCCAATTACCCCCATGGTGTGCCCTATCTCTGCTTCATGCTGTAGTGTGATATAGAACTCTGGTAGGGCTTCTATCCCCACACATGACAGTTGTGTGTGTTTCTGTCTGTGCAGGTAACAATGCATTTTAGGCTAGTCACACTCACTACACATCAAATGCCCTACTTTGGCAGTCCTGCTGATTTAATTCACTGTGAAATACACCTTTGAGGAAGGAGTACTCCACTTATCCCTGTGGTGTGTCCTGTAATTGCTTCATGCTGTAGTGTGATATAGAACTCTGGTAGGGGATCTATCCCCACACATAGCAGTTGTGGATGTTTTGTGTGTGTTTCTATGTTTTTGTAGGGAGCAAAGCATTTTAGGCTAGTCACGGTCACTGCACTTCAAATGCCCTACTTTGGCAATCCTGCTGATGTCATTCACTGTGAAAAACACCTTTGGCAAAGGAGTACTCCAGTTATCCACGTGGTGCATCCTATAACTGCTTCATTCTGCAGTCTGATATAAAACACTGGTAGGGGTGTTATCCCCACACATGGCAGTTGTGGATGTTTTGTTTGTGTTTCTGTGTCTGTGTAGGGAGCAATGCATTTTAGGCTAGTCACACTCACTACACTTCAAATTCCCTACTTTGGCAATCCTGCTATCATTCACTGTGAAATACAAATTTGGGGAAAGAGTACTCCAGTTATACCTGTGGTGTGTCCTGTAACTGTTTCATGCTGTAGTGTGATGTAGACCTCTGGTAGGTGTTTTATTCCCACACATGGCAGTTGTGGATGTTATGTGTGTGTTTCTATATCTGTGTAGGAAACAATGCATTTTAGGCTAGTCACACTCACTACACTTCAACGCCCTACTTTGGCAATCCTGCTGATGTCATTCACTGTGAAATACATCTTTGAGGATAGAGTGCTCCAGTTATCTGTGTGGTGTGTCCTATAACTGCTTTATGCTTTAGTGTGATATAGAACTCTGCTAGGGGTTCTATCCCCACACATGGCAGTTGTGGATGCTGTGTGTGTTTCTATGTCTGTGTATAGAGCACTGCATTTTAGGCAAGTCACAGTCTCTACAATTCAAATGCCCTACTTTGGCAAGGCAGCTGATGTCATCCACCTTGAAATGCACCTTTGGGAAGGCTGTAGCCAAGTAATCTCCATGGCATGTCCTATAACTGTGTACTGCTGTAGTGTAGTAAAATAGTTAGGTAGGAGTTCTAATCCCAGACTTGGAAACTGTGTCTGTAGATAACAATGCGTTTTAGGCTAGTCATACTCCCTACAATTCAAATGCCCTACGTTGGCAAGGCCGCTGATGTCATCCACTTTGAAATACACTTTTGGGAAGCTTGTAGCCCAGTAATCTCTATGGTGCGTCTTATAACTGCAAACTGCTGTAGTGTGATAAAATAGTTAGGCAGGAGTTCTAATCCCAAACTTGGTAACTGTGTGTGTCTGTGTAGAGAGCAATGCTTTCTTTTTAGGCTAGTCATACTCACTACACTTCAAATGCCCTACATTGGCAATCCTGCTGATGTCATTCACTGTGAAATACACCTTTGGTGAACGAGTACTCCAATTATCTCTGTGGTCTGTCCTGTAACTGCTTCATGCTGTAGTGTGATATAGAACATTGGTAGAGGATCTATCCCCACACATGGCAGTTGTGGATGTTTTGTGTGTGTTTCTATGTCTGTGTAGAGAGCAATGCATTTCAGGCTAGTCACACACACCACATGTCAAATGCCCTACTTTGGCAATCCTGCTGATGTCATTCACTGTGAAATACACCTTTGGGAAAGGAGTACTCCAGTTATCCGTGTGGTTCATTCTATAACTACTTCATGCTGTCGTGTGATATAGAACTCTGGTAGGGGTTCTCCACATAGAGATTACTGGGCTACAAGCTGGGAGCAATGCATTTTAGGCTAGTCACACTCACTACACTTCAAATGCCCTACTTTGGCAATCCTGCTGATGTCATTCACTGTGAAATACACCTTTGGGAAAAGAGCACTCCAGTAATCTCTGTGTCACATCCTATAACTGTGTAGTGCTGTAGTGTAATAAACTAGTTAGGTAGGTGTTCTAATCCCAGACATGACAGATGTGTGTGTGTCTGTGTTTGTAATTTGTATCCTATATGGAGGTGGTTGTGAGCATGTAACAACTGGAATCAATGGGCAGTGGGTTTTGCCAATTTCTTATATGGTGGCCCTAGTATATATCACAATGTCCACCATACAGGGATAACAGATGTGAAATAGCCGAGAGGCTGGGCTGCATATCCATAACCCTACATTTGACATCAAGGACAGGCGAACAAAGTGAGTGACCCTAGTATTACTCAGATAACACTCTTAACTAATGTTTCATACACACACACACACTTGCCTAGGCAACAGCCACTATGTTGGTAGTACCCTGCATATTGCCCACTTATAGTAACCATGGTGTGATTGCAGTGGGCTACAGTGGGCATGGCACCCCAACCAGCAGTCCAATAGGCAGGTATATGCTGACAGTGCACCTTCCCCACGTTCTCCATTGGGCAACTGCAACACCTGTGGTGCCTTCAAATGTGACCCACAAAGGAAATACCATGCCTGAAAACACATCATATATGGAAAGATGCCACTGACATTAGGGAATACCAGTATCATGCTATCAATGTAGGTGCTGGGTCAACGTGCTGTCCATTAACAGTTCCCACCACATGAGGCCAGGACTGGCACGTCTGATGATAACAATCTGTGTACACAACATGGGCCACACACCCCAGGTACAGTTCAGCATGTCACTGTACATGCATGTAGGAGGTGTGCACATCCCAGAAATGGTCCATGTCATGGACTAAGGAACACATACATCGCAAGCAATGCACAGCATTGGCCACAAGCAATAGTCACCCAGGTGACTGAATGGTGAATACATTACCCGCCTGAAAGGTCAGATCCAGACACCACACCCCTGAGTCACAATGAAGACCATTGTCATGTGGCCTGATACCAAGGTATACCCATCACCTAGCCTTGTATAGTCATCTGGCACAGTCAACCATGACACACGCATGCAGCAATGCACCCATGCATGTCAGTACTGGCACCCTGTGTCTGTGTGTTTGTTGTATGATGTGTATGACCACATTCACACTCACTACAACCCCTATTGGCATACTGAACCATGCTGTCTGATGTCAGACACCTCCACATACCCTTTGCCCATATAACCTCTGTATGACCCCTGTGGTGCATGTGATACCTGTACTGTAATGTGTTGTGGCAATCTCACTAGTGATGATTTGTATTCCTGGCCCTGCCAAGTGTGTCAATGTGTGTGTGCCCCTGTCAGAGTGTGGCTGTATTGACAATGGCACCTGTTCATGCGGACAGGCACATGTACTACACCTACCATAGAGCTACCATATCCCTGTTGTAAATGTCACTCACCATCACATATACGTTTTGAGAGCTCCTCAACAAGTAACCTATGTGGCGTATACAATAACTACATAGACATGTGATAGCACTACATAGTCATCAGGGGGTTGATACCCTGTACTGGTATGCTTATGTTTTACTCTCTCACCCCACCCTGACAATTCTTTGCCTCTGTCTGCCTCTCTCACTCTCTCTGGTGGATGTGGAGACTTACACCTGCTGTGCTTAGGCAGCAGCATGTGTATTTTAAGTGTTGTTCATGATAATGATGGCCTCTGCACAAATTGCAGCCCTCCTCTAGCTGATTGCATGTGGAACAGCTGTGGTAACATTCCCATAGCCAATTGCATGGAAACACACTCCACTATCTAGGAACATCATGTTGGTGTTGGGCCTTTATATTCACTGTGAGCAGGAACTCGATCCATTGTTTGGCAAACAGCATCTCAGATGGATTGGGGATCTGCCTCTACCAGCATACACTGTGGAAACAGGGCAACATGCAGGAGGGTGATGTGCCTGACCTGACTACAGACTGTAAGTGCTGCTATACTGCATTTGGAGTAATGTTGGTTTAACAGGGTGTGTGTGGATATGGCTGTCCTACATGTTTTAATAGCTGACATGTCAGTGCTATGTTTATGAGGAAACCCCCATCTGTAGGGTCTTCTGCGGACTGGGCAGTGTGTGGTACCTTTTGGTTCATGTGTTACCCACAGAGCACCTGTCTGTGAACTGCATAAGGTAGTGTGACGATTGCAGTCTGTAGATGATGACAGCTGTGAGAGTTACTGACTTCATATGCCTGATAGGACATATGTTGCAACAAACCCTGTTACAGCAGTAAATGCATGAGGGTATCACAGCAATATGTCAATAGTGGCCCTGTGTATGTGCCTCCAGTCACAACTCTGTCAACCTTTGTATATATGTCATGCAGTAAGAGGTGCATATGTGCTGTACACCATAATTAGTGTCATCTTATCTGATAACAAGCCAGTGAGATATCAGGCTGCCACACATTATGTGGAGTAGGGGTTACAATTTATGACATAACCTGGATAGTCTGTGGTTGTATATACAGTATTGATGTCTGTGTACTCATGGTGATTGTCAACACTGTGTGTATTGTTCATATGTACTTTGGCCTGTGTACAGACTGTGGTAGATGTCATTGTTCATGGTCCTGTTCTACCTGATGTTACATGCTGCTCTACTGTATGTCACCATATCAGCTTACACATTAGTAGGGCCATACACACACATGTCTCATACCACAGACAGGCTTTGGGCAACACTGTGGAGTGGCCAAGTATATGTATGGTTAGTGTGTGAGTGGCACATATGAGGATGGTGTTGAACAGATAGTCCATATACTGTAATATTACAGTAGCTTACCATATGCTGTTGTGGCTGTGTTCACATTGGTTTCAGTTATGCACTTTCACACAGGTGTATCATACTCTGTGCTGTGACATACCTGTAGAGTCTGCTATACATGCTGGTACACGTGCATGCCTATAGGAAGTATAGGCCAGTGTTAAGCCAGTCTGCCTGTAGCCTGCACAGTGTGTTGTTACATGCCTTGCAGCTTAGTATACTTACCTAGTGAGATGTCATGTCCAGATATTTGCCAGATGTACTGCTGCTGGGCCACCATAACAGTCATGTATGTCAGACAGAGCAGTAGG
Source organism: Protopterus annectens (assembly GCF_019279795.1). NCBI lineage: Eukaryota > Metazoa > Chordata > Ceratodontiformes > Protopteridae > Protopterus > Protopterus annectens. The sequence goes on from NC_056730.1 coordinate 211,797,449, forward strand.
ATGCTATACAGATGTATGTCAATATCTAGTGGCTAGTATGTGGCCATGGCACCTCCGTACCAGCGGTTATCATGTGTCAGGACAGACAGGGGTGTCTGAATGCATAACCTATGGGGGCAAATGTGTACCAGTAGTTACGTGTTATACCCACCTACATGGCTGTCAACATCCACATTGTCAGGCTTGGTCCACATGTCTTGCACTAAGGGGTTCTGTGTATACCTGTGGACTGTCCAGAGTATGTCAGATTATCCACATATATTGGCCAATATCTCTGCTGTAGTCCACAGGAGCATTACGTGCTAGCAGTGGTACTGTCCTATGATGTCCTTAGGATGTCTGTCAGTAGCCAATGGCACACATGATAAAAGCAGATGTGACCACCCACACACACCATGTTTATGCTGCCTTAAGGTATTTGGATGTACATTACCATACAATCCACCTTGGGTAAATGCAGGCCTACTGCCTCCCGCCATACAGACTGTTCTGTCTGTCAGCATGCTTGTGATGGTGCCAGTTATGCCTTGTTATGTAACAGTTACATCCCATTGTGTCAACTGAGTTCTTTACCCTCTAGGGACTGTGCAGAGAGTGTAGATAGATGCTGCTGAACTATACATCTGCATTACTTACTGTTGATTGTTTGGTATCCGGTGGCCCAGTCTGTCTTTACTACTGTACTACTTGAAGGCCCCAGCCTGGACAGCAACATTTGTAAACCTTTCTGGACTACTGTATTAGTATAACTGTTTCACAGTTGCATTAATCTGTTTATATGGATTGCATTGTATAAACAGCTATGTGACATGCCATATACAACTTTAATAGTACACAAATAAAGCTTCCCCACTGTGTGTGGTGTTATATCCTTTGACCTCTCTGTATATGGATGGGGACCTCAGTCACAATGTTTCCACTAGGAGGCTCATGGGCTTCCAATTTCCTAACACCCCTCCCCATTCCCCATCAAGGAGGCGTATATGTTGCAGGCAATGATTGTCATTGGTATGGGTGGCTCATACAGTGTCCAGTTGGTAAGGTGGAAACTGTAGGCTTAGTGGCTGTTCCATATTGTGTGCACCTTCTACATATGTATCTTACTATATTACTATATATATATCTGCATATGTGTACTTCTATATATATATATATATATATATATATATATATATATATATATATATATATATATATATATATACACACACACACATATATATGTATATCTGTATCTGCATATATGTGCCTGTGTATATGTATCCTAGGGATGTTGATAGTTTCCACATTGTACATTCCCTATGGGAGCCAGACTGTACTGCATGATATGTTACTGATACCAGCCTGGCATCATACAGGTGGGATGAAGTACTGTAAACATCTTGTGCCCATGTCATGTCAGGGCCTGGTTATGGGATCTACAACAGTTGGTAGTGTATTGCAGGGCAGATGTGTTTGGCTGTGGGGGTATACCTATTCGTACAAGATGTATGTTGATTGGAGCCTCTCAACCCTATTAATGGTGCATGTGGACATATATGTTTTTGTTATGTTCCCATTATCTAAAGATGCATGTCCATATATACATATATATATATATATATATATATATATATATATATATATATATACTTACATATATATAACTTATAGATATTAATATAAGTACACACACACATACATCTACATGTTGGAATACATTCCCTGTATTGTTGAATGAGTGGACTGGATGATATGTTTGTATAAACATCAGGGTTATGTATATCTGACATGGCTTAGTAGTAAATCACTTTGGCTATGGTATGTAGGGTCCTGGGTTTGATTCTTGCAGAAGCTGTTTGTTTTGTTGCTGAGCAGTTGGATACAGAGTGATTAAGGCACTTTTGAGCAGTTGTAAGTGGGTTTGCGTGGAGGTAAGCACTGCTAACTTCCGGTTGCAGTTTCTTATAATTGGTTAGCTTCTAAATTGTTTAACCTGTGTAGGCATTGCTTATCCCCACACAAACAGCCTTAAACCCAGTTACTGCTGCTTAAAAGTGCTTAGTCCCGCTTACCCCCGCACTAATTTTTTTAAAAGAAAAGAAAAAAGGGCTGATTGGAAAGTGGTGAAAAAGAGCCACAAATAATGAAAGACAGTAGGGAAAATAGCTAGGGATGTGCAGGAAGATGTGTGTGGAAGGTCCATTGCTGCCCATTTCTTCTACAGCAACAGCTGTGCATATACACTGAATTTGGAGGTAGATTTGGACACTCAAACCCCTGGGAGAGGGGTGAGGACAACAATAATAAGTTGTGATGCAAATTAGACCTGATTGCATGAGTCCAGTGGACACATGTGTGAAATAGACAGCTATGTATGGGGTGAGCTTTTTTTTGGGGAACAAATTGCCCTTTTTTTCTTTTGTTTTTCAGGCGAAAGTGGGATGTTGGGGAGGGATAGTAGGTATATTTGGGGAGGTAGGTTGGGTAGGTTAACAGACAAGACAAACAGGATGCATACATGGGCAGTATGTGACACATGTGGGCGGCAAACTCCTTGATGGGGAATGGGGAGGGGTGTTGGGAAATTGGAAGCCCATGAGCCTCCTAGTGGAAACATTGTGACTTAGGTCCCCACCCATAGGCAGTCACCACTGCACCTTCACAGCCCCAAAGGTGGCTGTGCTGGGGGCTGAGTCACAGATCCAGCCTGACCCTCTAGTTGCAGCACACGGCCCTCAAGCTGGTGTAGCAGATCACCAAGCTGCTGGTTGAGTTCTCTATGCACGTCAACCCAGACCTGGTGACTGGTGACAGGTTCCTGTCTGCCCACTCTCGGGGTGGTGAGCCCCATCCCCTGAGGTGGTTCCACCCAAAGGTGGTGCAGGACCAATGAACATGGATGTCCCGGGTTGGGCCCCAGACATGCTGTTGCCTGGTGCATGGCCAGCTGTGGTGGGACAGGTGGGTCTGCTGGGACTGGCCTTCCCAAATGTGCTATAGTGTTTAGAGTTTATCATCATATGTGGGTTAGTAATAGTCAACACATTCCAGAGTTAGGTATAACAGCATGCATAGATATTCCCATTAACCCAGACACAGGATACGGAACAGTTAAATAGCAAACAGAACACATGCATATATGGGACCACAATGGTATTAAGAACAGCATGCAGGTACATTGATGGAACCATGCCACCATTGTTGGAATAATTCAGTATAGCACATACATGGGAACAATTAAAATATTTATCAAAAAATAGGGCATTATCAGAACATTGGGGTCATTACATACCGGTTGGAGTGGGTATGTTGTTTATTGTTGGAGATATGGTGTGGGGCAGAGAAAGATGTCAATTAACAACTAGTATATTCCTGTAGTGCACATTGCTTTCCTAGTCAGTGCTGTTATCTGTACCTTACATATCTTACTACACTACCCTATATCCTTAGTTTGGACAGTGATATGGCTGTCATCATTGCAATACATGATCTGATTTTACCTGCAGTATACACCTCTTACCTGGTATACCTGTGGAGGGAATGTATGTTAACACTAGCTGCTTCTATACATATTCCCAGATTCCAGGTTAATGTTGCGCACATAGCTATCCAACTCTTTCTGCATAGACTATGGCCATGTGCTGACCACATGCAGGTGTACCGAGACATATTTAGAATATTGCCCTCTTCAACCTTTAGTGACTTGATACACACATATACATGCTTTCCTACACAGTTGTATTATGTAGCACAATGTGTGTGACAATTATCAGTAATACTTTATTATTCAGAGAAACTGCAACACTCACAATTCCCTACAATACCAGAGTAAACAGTACCAGTACAGGGTATAATGTTTTTTATTTCTCTGCACAGTGTTCGTATCCGATGCACCTGAGAGAGCAATGTTTGTTAGTACTACCTGAATGTTGCCACACAAAGTTCCAGATTACACATTAGTATTGTGCACATACATATCACTCTGTTACTGTGCACACTCTGGTTGCAGCTTGACAACATGGGGGTGTAGGTAGGACATACTTGGCTTATTACTCTCCTAACCATTTCGGGAGTTGCTACAGTGACTGGTTTGTTCACATAGATGTTGGACAATCACTTGTATTCCCTGTTTACTGGATAAACATCTGGGATCATCCCACAGACTTACCAGGGGGACATGTAGCAGATATGGGCCCATATACTGGGCATTCTGGTCTCATCTGTACAGTTGTGGGGTATGATTTTGTATGCAGCCTACTTCCACTCCCAGGATTCAGACCATGGCTGTGTCTGCTACAACTTAAACACTGTCCATCAGAGTTGTGTTTGTTTTATAGATATTGCTGTATATCTCCTATCTGCTTTCTGTCTTATAATACTCCTGTGCTTTTGCATTCTGACCTTGTATTACAACACTCTTATACAGATTTCCTAGACAGTTATATTTTGTAGGACAGTGTGGGCGACGGTGATGAGTAATACCTCATTATTCAGAGCAACTGCATCACTCACAATGCCATACAATACCAATGTAAACAGTACCAGTACAGGGTATCATTCTTGTATTTCGGGGCACAGTGTTGGTATCTGACAGACCTGTGGGAGAAATGTTTGTTAGCACTACCTAATTGTTGCCACACACAGTACCAGATTCCAAATTACTATTATGCACATACATCTCACTCTGTTAATTTACACACTCTGGCCACTGCTTGAAAAGATGGGGGTGTAAATGGGACATACGTGGCTTCTTAGTCTTATAAGGTTTTGGGGAGTTGCTAGTGTGCCAGCTTTGTTCTCATAGATGTGTGTCAACCAGTTGTATTTCCTGCTGCCTATACGTCTGGGATCATCCCACTGATTTCCCAGGGGGACACATTGACAAGCAGCAGATATGGGCCACTTTACTGGACATTCTGGGCATATCTGTACAGTTGTGGGGTATGAGTTTGTATGCAGATTACTACCACAGGCAGAATTTGAACCATTTGCTAAAAAGACAATAGTTCACATCTCAGTTGCATGTGCTATTTCGGTTTTGTTGTCTGCATTTTCCCTGTTTTCTGTCTATGTGTCTCTCAGTTGTACTAAATGGCCTCTGGGGATTACACCTGTCATATACAGGCATTCCTACACATTCTATTTATGGTGCATTGTGTGGGTAATGCTTAATACAACAGTACTATTACATGATTGCAAATCTATATTACCATATGATACCAGAGTATACGCATGCAGTCCAGCAGTTAGACCTTTATTATCAGACTATTATGCTTTTATTTACATACAAACTATATGAGACTCTTCCTGCCATATTCTCCGGTGTATGCAGTACTTGCCTTAAACAATACAGGTTTTATACAGGCAATTAATTTACTAATACTTTTAGATTTATTTCCTATAACAGTAAATGTGTAAGTATTACTGACCTGCCTCATGTCGCAACCTCTCCAGGTGACTTCCATGGGCCTCCTGGTTTGTGGCCTGCTCACTTGCAGCTGTGGAGGACATAAGAAGAATATTTAGTCATACCTATCCATGATATACATGAGCTGGCAATTAATACACACGTAGTGGGGGTGATACTTACACACAGCTGGTACAGCCCCTGCATTTCTAGCCTCTTGGATCCACTGGTCCAAGAGGTCCCCCTACTCTGCTTCAGGTCGGCATAGCAATGCCTGACCTGCTCACTAGTTTGGGGTATGCCAGTGGCACTAGTGAGGTCATGAGTGAGACAGTCCCTGGCTTCCGCCTTATATTGGGAAATCTGGTACTGGCCCTGCAGCAGTCTCTGGTCATGGTCTTTGACAAGGGGGTCCTGCCATGACTCTGGACTCCTGGCTGCACCAGCACTGTGCCCAAAAGCGCACACCCTCTCCCCTTCCTAACATAGTGCCTGCAAGGGAAGCTACAACCAGTTATGAGATGTATTCCCGCCTCTTGGGTTTAAGTAGGACTGATTTCCCACACTTTTTCATGATTGGCCAGTTTTGAAAAGGCAAAGCTATGGGCAAACCTCCTTACCTAAGGCTGGCATTGTTTAAAGGGATATAACACTGGGCACATTGAGTTAGCTGGCCTACACATTGCTTACGCCTCCTAAGCTGGCCTGTGCAATGCTTAGCGTTGCTTACATTTGACTTTGCCTGGTATCCATAATTCATGTGTATGTACACTGTATGGGGTCCTTGTGTTTTATTGGGGACTTCAACACTCTTTTACAATTACACCTGACTTCTGGGCTTACTGCTGTACACAAGTTCACATATTTATGTTATGTAGTGGGTTATAGAACATATGTCTGTATACTGATTCCTTTCCCAGGTTCATTTTGAATTTACTATAGTGAAGACTTGTTTGCTGATACCTTATTCTTCTGTACTGCTATGATGGCTTGGTGGTTAACTACTGTGACTATAGGGTATAGGGTACTGGGTTCAAGACCTACAAGGCTGTTTATTTTGTTGATTGGCAGAACAAGGGCCATTGGATACAGAGTGATTAAGGCACCTTTGAGCATTTGTAAGTGGGTTTGCGCAGGTTTGCGCGAGGGTAAGCAATGCTAACCTCCGGTTACATATGCTTACAGAGAGTTAGCTTCAGAATTAGCAAGTAAAACAAATCGCACGCTAAGGGACAAATGCCTCATTGCCAAAAATAATAAAGTCAATAATCCACAAAATGCAATAGCAACGAGGTAACCAGGCACAACTCCTTCTTCTTTTGTCATAAAAATGTATTTATTGTAAAAACAAAGCAGGAGGTAAGCGTTTTCGCTAAAATAGCTTCATCAGACCTTTAACCAAAAATTCAAAAATTCAATGCATTTATAATACTTTCAAAAAACACCTAGCCAATCAAACTTAACCATCCATTCAATTAAAAAACATATGATGTTGCAATATATGGTGATATTTAAAGGCATATTTAGCATAAAAGTATCAAATAATGCAAAAGCTCTTATAACTAAGTAACAAACTAAAATATCACAATATCTCTAAAGAATAGACCTAGATTTAATGCTTACTGATTCTACGGGCTTTGAGTAGGGGCTTGATGGATGCCCTCTCATTTAATCCTTTCCCTCTGTCTGCTCTGAGGGTAATGATCCATTGATTTTCCTTATTCTCAGTGTGATTTCTAATATCACCTTCACGAATATGTGGGGTAACCACTTCTATGACCCTAAATTTGAACGTGTATGAGTCACCTGATATTTTAATGTGTTTGGAAAGAGCATTGTGTTCAGATTGAGTTCTAATGCCATAAAGATGTTCCCTTATCCTATCCCTAAAGGGTCTATTGGTCTTCTCCACATAAAAACAATGACAGCACTCACACTCATCTAAACAAATCACATTGGAGGTGGAACAATCTGCTGCTGCTCTAAAGACAAACCCCCTATCTAGGTCCGGATGTACAAATATATTTGAACTATAAATGAAGGGACAAAAGTTACATCTGCCACAAGGTTTTGTTAGGGCTACCTGATCCTCCAAACTTCTAGGATTCCTACTATAACAGAGTAACCTTTTCATGTGCCAGTAGCTATGCCAACATGTTTTTAACACACTGGGAGAATACAGTTTTGTTTCAGTTGACTGAATTTCAGCAGCACGTTGTGTTTTATCGAAGTTTTGTCAATGATTTCTTCTTGTTGTGGGAAGGGGAGATTGAACAGTTGATGGGGTTTCATAGTTTGATGAATGGCTTATTGGATTGTTTAAAATTCGCCATGGCCTTCTCAACTGATAGAATAGAATATTTGGATTTATATATACAGAGATTAGATAATGGTCTCATGAACACTGGTGTTCATTGTAAGTCTTGTTATAGGAATGCTTTGTTGTTTAGATCAAGTATGCACCCCCAGCATATTTTTGTGAACTTGATTAAGGGCCAAGGTATGAGGGCATCAAGGTTGAATCCTACCACCATAGGGTTTCATGAAGAAATTGAGGATCTGACTTTAAGGCCCAGTGGTAGAGGTTATAGTGCCACTGAGATTGATAGGAACCTCTCTAAGATAGACGAGTTAAGGGAAAGTGTAGCCCTGCCTTATTATGGACCACGAGGAGATGATATACAAGTAGCTGCTACCACTCATATCAATAATCATTTGAGGATACCAGTATTCTATTCCAGTGATATCAAGGAAGTGAGGGAAGTGTTTAGAAAGAACTGGTCGTTATTGACAGTGGACCCTGCAATAGGGGATATAGTAGGTTATAGTCCTAGGTTCCTATATAGGAACAAGAAGAATCTTAAAAGGTTACTCTGTTATAGTAGGAATCCTAGAAGTTTGGATGATCAGGTAGCCCCAACAAAACCCTGTGGCAGATGTAACTTTTGTCCCTTCATTTATAGTTCAAATATATTTGTACATCCAGACCTAGATAGGGGGGTTGTCTTTAGAGCAACAGCAGATTGTTCCACCTCCAATGTGATTTGTTTAGCTGAGTGTGAGTGCTGCCATTGTTTTTATGTGGAGAAGACCAATAGACCCTTTAGGGATAGGATAAGGGAACATCTTTATGGCATTAAAACTCAATCTGAACACAATGCTCTTTTCAAACACATTAAAATATCAGGTGACTCACACAAGTTTAAATTTAGGGTCATAGAAGTGGTTACCCCGCATATTCGTGAAGGTGATATTAGAAAACACACTGAGAATAGGGAAAATCAATGGATCATTACCCTCAGAGCAAACAGAGGGAAAGGATTAAATGAGAGGGCATCCATCAAGCCCCTACTCAAAGCCTGTAGAATCAGTAAGCATTAAATCTAGGTCTATTCTTTAGAGATATTGTGATATTTTAGTTTGTTTCTTAGTTATAAGAGCTTTTGCATTATTTGATACTTTTTATGCTAAATATGCCTTTAAATATCACCATATATTGCAACATCATATGTTTTTAATTGAATGAATGGTTAAGTTTGATTGGCTAGGTGTATTTTGAAAGTATTATAAATGCATTGGATTTTTGATTTTTTGGTTAAAGGTCCGGTTAAGCTATTTTAGTGAAAGCGCTTACCTCCTGCTTTGTTTTTACAATAAATACATGTTTATGAAAAAAGAAGAAGGAGTTGTGCCTGGTTACCTCATTGCTATTGCATTTTGTAGCTTCAGAATTGCTTAACCTATGTGCACATTGCTTACCCCCGTGCAAATGGGATTAAACTCGCATACTAGTGCTTAAATACGCTTACTACTGCTTATTGGTGCTTAAACCTGCATACTAGCGCTTTATTCATTATGACACTGACACGTCACTTGTGCATTTCCTGCAGTACTCCAGTTCATAAATATATGTTATTTAGTGGATTATGCAATGAAAATATTGGTCATAACGTGCTTTGCCATGGAAAATGGTATGTGCTGCAGTGGGAGTTGAACCGGGAATGCCTGCTCGTAAGGTGAATGGTCTGCCCCACTTCACTATTGCTATGCTGCTTCATTTTCATATATCTTCCTTGTTATCTTCTTTAGCCATTTAAGATGCATTAACCGTAGCTAAGCGATGGGCACACCCATGCACCTACGGTTAGCTTTAATCGGATTTTTAAAAAAATAAAAAAAGGTCTGTTCATTTTATTTGCATTTACTTGCTGTTGTACACCAGGGGGAATGTTGATGGGGATATGCGGACACCTATGAGTGGTCTCTCTCATTTCTTACCCCTTTCTGCTGTTCTTTATTGTGGGGGCGTGTATATTCTGAGAGCTCTGCTCTCAGAAATGCCCCTGCACTCTTACATGCTCCATTTAAGATTAAGAGCTCAGGCAGCGCGTCTCATTAATATGCCATCCTGCTCATAAACAGCCGCCTCTGTGCAGGACTAAGCTAGTCCTGCACAGAAGAATAGTAAATCTGGGGTATGGTCTTGACCATATTAATTGTGTGTTTCCAAAACTCAATAATATGACATAAACCAATATATATATATATATATATATATATATATATATATATATATATATATATATATATATATATATATATATATATATATCTATATCTATGTCTATATATCTATCTATCTATATCTATATATCTATATGTATATATATATATATATATATATATATATATATATATATATATATATATATATATATATATATATATATATATATATATATATATATACATACATATATCATAGATGCAAAACATGGGTAGATATTTATTAAGATATTGGATTACTCATGTTCTCCCACTGAGTGTTTCTTAATTAAGTGGATATGACTCAGTGGCTACCCTTCGCAAATGGACCTATGTTTATTGCCATGCACTATTACCCTGGTCTCTCCTTCTCTAGTTAAGTGAGATCACAAATAGTTACTCTGAGATCACAAATAGTTACTCTGTAGATTGAGTGATTGTTTTTTGTCTGACTCACTCCTACCTGAGGCCAGCACACTCCAAACCCCCCACACTTCTCTCAGGCTTACTCCTCTCCCCTACCCTACCCCCATTCCCACCCACTCTATCTCATTTTCTTTATACCTAAAATAACCACACAACCCTGTAAAATTCTCCAATCCACTTCCCTCCCACCTCAGCTTACCACACCCCTCTAACTTCAGCTCTTATACACATCTCCCTCCCCATTAACCCCACCTAGAATCAACCTCTCACAATACCATACTACACTCTACTTTCCTATACCTCACTTCCTGACTCCGCACCCACTCTCCAATCAAAATGAAAGGCCAAAACTGCTTGCTCTACAACACTCTATTATCAGGCATCTTCCTCCTTGCTTACTATGCTACCAACCCCCATAACATCAAACTCAGCAAGCACCCATCCCCAGCACTCACATGCACCTTACCACACCTCCCATGCAAACCTTATCATTATATCATCACCAAGACTTACCCTAGATTTAATAATAATGTCCTCCCTTCAAGACATATACAACACACCAACACTCAGTTGTCCTTCTACTGGTATAACCAACTTATAACCAAACTGAAGCACCTAATTTTGTACTTTATAACAAAGATAACACTTCAGTCAGATATCCATCCCAATCCTGGGCTCATCTGTAGCTCCCATGTAACCTACCCATTATCTCAAGCTCCTGTTCCTCCACATCCACCCAAAATCTGACAGACAACACTACCTATACATCTTTACCTATTACCAGTAACTCTGACCTTTTCATTACATGCTTTAATCTCAGAAGCCTTGCAAACAAATTAGCTGAATTCCATGCCACCCCTGCCTCCTACTCCCCAGATATTGCAGTCATAACCAAAACCTGGTTAAAGCCCCACATCAAAAATTCTAAAATTACTAGAAATGGTTACAGTATTATAAGACAGGACAGGATAAACAGATGCAATGGGAGTGTAGCAATTATGTTTAAAAATCACTTATTCTAGAAAAACTAATCTGTTAAACCCGTAAT